>NW_021130593.1:0-692 GCF_004193835.3 Ostrinia furnacalis
GGTGTCAACTGGTGTCACCTTACTAGTGACTAGTGGTGTCAACTAGTGTCACCTTACTAGTGACTAGTGGTGTCAACTAGTGACTAGTGGTGTCAACTAGTGTCTAACTAGTGTCTAACTAGTGGTGTCAACTAGTGACTAGTGGTGTCAACTAGTGTCTAACTAGTGGTGTCAACTAGTGACTAGTGGTGTCAACTGGTGACTAGTGGTGTCAACTGGTGACTAGTGGTGTCAACTAGTGTCTTACCTCAAAGAGAACAAGTTCTGGAACACCGCGTTGAATATCTCCGTCAGCTTGTTGTATGAGACGTCCACTGTATGGAGCTCATACAGCTTCGGGAACGCGTTGCGAGGGATGCGCTGTATGTTGTTGTGTCAACTGGCGACTAGTGGTGTCAACTGGTGACTAGTGGTGTCAACTAGTGTCTTACCTCAAAGAGAACAAGTTCTGGAACACCGCATTGAATATCTCCGTCAGCTTGTTGTATGAGACGTCCACTGTATGGAGCTCATACAGCTTCGGGAACGCGTTGCGAGGGATGCGCTGTATGTTGTTGTGTCAACTGGCGACTAGTGGTGTCAACTGGCGACTAGTGGTGTCAACTGGTGACTAGTGGTGTCAACTAGTGTCTAACTAGTGGTGTCAACTAGTGACTAGTGGTGTCAACTAGTGACTAGTGGTGTCAACTAGT
>NW_021130596.1:0-629 GCF_004193835.3 Ostrinia furnacalis
GCCCACCGTGCGGCGGCGGCGGCGCGGGAGCGGCAGGATCTTATGCGTAAAATCAAATAGACCGGTTCTCGAAAACAGCGGCGCGGCAGCGGGGCGGCAGCGGGCAACGAGCGGGCAGCGGCGAGGGAGCGGGCAACGAGCGGGCAGAGCGCACTCCTTCTTTTACCCACAATAAATCGAGCGTTAGGAATAAATTTGAATCGAAATAAAATTGTTTTGCGAATAAAAACAAATATCTCGACAACACAACCCCGAACACAACACTTCGCCGCTAAAGCGCCGCGCGAGCTGCCCGCTTGTTTCGAGAACGGGTCTGCGTTGCCCGCCCCGCTCCAGCGCCGCCGCCGCTCCCGCCCCGCTGCCCGCTAAGTTCGAGGCTGAGGCCTAATGGGGCCACGTCTTCAATGCTGGATGCGTACTCAGAATCCGACCTATAAAATATTAATCATCATTAGTCTATCTTCCTAATAATCATGACCACTGTCTAATTACGGTAATGACACATTTAAGTCGGTCATTCTCCGGATCTGGATTATTTTGTTGATTACCCCGACCTTTTTTATTTTTTAATTTAGAGAAAGTTTAGGTAAAACATTTCAAAATAGACATTATTACGAGCATATTTTTTG
>NW_021130597.1:0-900 GCF_004193835.3 Ostrinia furnacalis
TTATATCTTTAATTAAATTAGTTTAAAGTAAATTGGTTTTTTTTGAGACTATCGCTGCCGCCGTACGTATTTACTTCTTGAAATGATGATTATTTATTACATTTTCCTGCCATAGATTCTATAATATACAAATACTCATTACTTAAACCTCATTATGATACACGAAATGTTTCTCACAAGCACTTGATATGACAGAATGAAAATGTTGGAATTCTACGATCTATTCTCATACCTACCGAATGTACCTACTTACAGAAAAAATACAAAAATCGGTCAAGTTTGTTAAACACTGTGATACGTGAGATTGTAATTTTTAGAAAATTCCTTCAAGTGTAATTAAAATAAGTTGTCAATGAAAATGTTGCTTGAATAAAAAGCGAAGATGGATTTTTGTAAATCCTTCGCCTCTTCACTGACAAATCATCTAAAAAACCGGCACGCAGAGTTTATCTTTCGATCTGTGTTCAGCCGACGCGGTCCGTCAACAAAGTAGACCCGTCAAAAAACCGGAAAATTCCCCTTGAAATCCGGAAATACAAAACCGGTTCATCGGCAACCCTAACAGGGTAGGACTTTGAAAAAACGCCGCGGGCGCCTGCGGATTGCGGGTATATTAATCAAAACGAATCCAGTAATATTTCTGCCTGGGTATTTGAGAATGCGTCTTTATTAGTATAAACATAAAGTATACATCTATATACAATACAGTGTGAGTCACGTTAAAGTGTACATATGAAAATAGATGAAACTAGACCTATTTTTATCGACAAAAAAGAGGTCAAAAATTATTTGAGATTTTTTTTTAATTTTTTATAGAATTTTTTTTCTTCCAATTACTTATTGTAAAGAAAACGTAATAACTTTTAAACTAAGCGGTATATCCTGTTAAAATAAACACAG
>NW_021130598.1:0-639 GCF_004193835.3 Ostrinia furnacalis
GCATTTTTTGGAGAAATTTATCAAATAACCAAAAAAATACGAATTTAAAAGCAGATTTTTTTCAAAATGTATCATATTTTATTATTTGTTGGCATTTTTTGTGTATTTTATGTGTTTTTTTAGTATTGCCTGTTATTTAGCATTATTACTGTTTTTATTTTATCTGGATATACCGCTTAGTTTAAAAGTTATTAGGTTTTCTTTACAATAAGTAATTGGAAGAAAAATCCCAACTAATATTATAAATGCGAAAGTAACTCTGTCTGTCTGTCTGTCTGTCTGTCTGTCTGTCTGTCTGTCTGTCTGTCTGTCTGTTACGCTTTCCCGCTTAAACCTCGCAACCGATTTTGATGAAATTTGGCATAGAGATAGTTTGAGTTCCGGGAAAGAACATAGGATAGTTTTTATCCCGGTTTTTGAAACAGGGACGCGCGCGATATAGTTTTTCTGTGACAGACAAAATTCCACGCGGGCGAAGCCGCGGGCGGAAAGCTAGTATTCTATAAAAATTTAAAAAAAAATCTCAAAAATATTTTGACCTCTTTTTTGTCGATAAAAATAGGTCTAGTTTCATCCATTTTCATATGTGCACTTTAACGTGACTCACACTGTATATAGGATATGTACGAGTGTAGTAGG
>NW_021130600.1:0-784 GCF_004193835.3 Ostrinia furnacalis
GTTGGGTTCGCCACTGATCGGGCGCCTTATGCGCTCGATACGGCCCGATCGCGAACGTCGGTCTGCGACCGACGCGGACGAGCCTGGGCTTCGCTACGCGAAGCCCACACTCGGCCTCGTCGGCACGCGCACCGACGATCGCCAAACGGCTAGAGTACCTTCTGTACTCGCCACTCTGCCCGGTGAAGCTGGAAAAGCTCCTCAAGCTACCAGCGCGCGTCCCTTCAAAAAAAAAAAAAAAATCATTACTATTTTATTTCGTCGAATTCCACACAAAAGACTTAAACGGAACTATATGTATATTATATGGATTATCTCATGTGTAAGACCTTTGTAACTGATTTTCTAAGCAAACATTCATCGGAAAATCTCTTATAATGTTTGTGAGGTGCAGACTGAATATGACACTTGTAGCAAGAATAAATCTTCTAAAAGAGTTTGAATCTTAAAAAAGAGTGTGAAATCAACAGCCCGTATTTGAAAAGCGTTTCTATTATATTCATACACTAGCTTTCCGCCCGCGGCTTCGCCCGCGTGGAATTTTGTCTGTCACAGAAAAACTTTATCGCGCGCGTCCCTGTTTCAAAAACCGGGATAAAAACTATTCTATGTTCTTTCCCGGGAACCAAACTATCTCTATGCCAAATTTCATCAAAATCGGTTGCGAGGTTTAAGCGGGAAAGCGTAACAGACAGACAGACAGACAGAGTTACTTTCGCATTTATAATATACTAGCTTTCCGCCCGCGGCTTCGCCCGCGTGGAATTTTGTCTGTCACAGAAAA
>NW_021130601.1:0-969 GCF_004193835.3 Ostrinia furnacalis
AAAAAAAATGCATTTTTATATCGTTTCGTTCTGGTTCCAAAAACTGTTGTTTTGGGTTCTGGAAGTTCTGGAAGATCGAACATACTTGCCAGAACGCGTTTTTAGGGTTCCGTAGTCCTGACAAGTTTCGATATGTCTATCTGTCTATCCGAGGTTTTGCTTGGAAACTATTGTCACTTGAGAGCAGAGGCGGGGCAAGACCTAAATTTGATGTGGGCAAGACAGATTTCGCGAGGCCTTGTTCTGTGGCGACCTGAAGACGGATTTTATGAAATAATAAAAAAAGGGTCAAAGGTCTATACATTGACAGTTTCTGACTTCTTGATTCAGTGATTATTTTTAAAGGAATATTGCGCCAAAGAATAATGTTCGTCACTTAAAACCGTGTTGTTGCTTAAATTTTGTGTCTGATTATGGCTGAATTTGTTTGAAAAAAAATATATTTTTATTTTTAACTACATTGTTTAGCTATCAAGAATTTATATTTAATAGATAATATCATTGTTTAATAGTCAATGTTCGTATTGTGATATTGTCATCTCCACCTTGTATATGTTACGGTCAAAGTGATAAATGTGAAAATTATGAATAATCGCCGGTTATTATGAATAATTACCGCATGATTTGGTAAATGCGATTAATATGACGTCATATATGTGTGTATAAAACTAAATAGGCGGCTTAGGGGTGGCCCAAGGGCCACCCCCGCCGCACCTTAACCTATTTTTCACTTTAAATCAAAACATTATGTTAAAGGCATCATGGAAAAGTAATATTATGCAAGAAACATTCCAAACTCATTTTGCCAAATTATATTAGGTAATATATGATATCAAAACGTTCAAAAGTTTGGCTGTACACGAACACGTACACAAGATGTTGTTCTCTTTTATGAAATTTGTTAGTACTAAGGTTGAATTATTAAATAATCACTGTTTTTATTTATTTTATAATAATACATTACATTAA
>NW_021130602.1:0-1106 GCF_004193835.3 Ostrinia furnacalis
GCCTACCACCATTACCCTACACTACCCATGAAATAGGTACCTAATATTCTTATATACCAAACATGACCCACGGCTAGAGATGGGTTTCCACCCGGGTAAAAACCCACATGAGGGTAAAAACCCAATAAAAACCCGTTTCATTCCACCCGTGGGTGTTTACACCGGGTGAAAACAAATAACTTTATAATTATTTCAATTGGTATCTTTTCTTTATTTTTATTGAATTTTTCTCATTTAAGTTTAATGATTAATGAGTAATAAGTCAAATTTAACACTAATATGCATTTATATCGTGGCCAAATCGTAAATTTGATCACGTTATGATGATGTGACCAATTATTTTATAGAATGGTGTTATTACAAGAATCGTTGAACCGATTTAGAATAAATTTAGTAGGAACACCATAATTTGTGATCATGGCAAGGACATGGAGGGGGGGAATGCCAAAGATGCCAAACTCTCTCTTTGATGACATTACGGTATAAAGTTACAAATAACAACACCAACTACAAAGTACTTCTTCTTAAACACTTGAAATCGAACCGCCCTTCCGCCACTGTAACGCATTGTAACGTTTTTCAAGACCTCCTCTCCCCGCAGATTGCATTACGTAACACTAGAACGCCCCCTTAGCAACAAATACCACTTCTCACTTTAAAAAAACGCTATTTTTGTTTTCACCCACCAGAATGGGTGATAATGGGTAAAAACCGGGTTTTTACCCAAATCACCCAGTTTTAACCCAATCGGGTGAAATGGGTTTTTACCCACTACCCATCTCTAGCGATGGGGCAGCAGCAGGTCGTTGTTGCCGCCTTTGTGGTGGTGATACCAGCCTCCGTGCCTTCGGGGATAGAGATGGGTTTCCACCCGGGTAAAAACCCACATGAGGGTAAAAACCCAATAAAAACCCGTTTCATTCCACCCGTGGGTGTTTACACCGGGTGAAAACAAATAATGTTATAATTATTTCAATTGGTATCTTTTCTTTATTTTTATTGAATTTTTCTCATTTAAGTTTATTGATTAATAAGTAATAAGTCAAATTTAACACTAATATGCATTTATATCGTGGCCAAATCGTAAAATTGATCACGTTATGATG
>NW_021130604.1:0-2468 GCF_004193835.3 Ostrinia furnacalis
ACTTTAAAATAAGCATTAAGACCAAAACCTGATAAATCGATAAAAAGCTCAATTTTACCGTTACACGAGTAAAGCAGAAAGCGGATAGTGACAACAAAAATAACTTAGGGATTTAAGTTACGTAGGAAAAGTTAAGAGTTTCTGTAGGTGACAATGTAGCGTGATTTTGGAGTTTCTGTAGGTGACAATGTAGAGTAATTTTGTTGAAGCTGATCTACTAAAATGTATTTAATAAGTGTTTTAAATACTACAGGAATAATCAAGATAACTCATGTAGTTACCACTCAAAACCAATAGCTATTTTATCATTAAAAATTTTACTACGTTAGCCCGATTATTTTATTTAGGATATTTATTCTGTCTAGCTCCTACGAGCTTTATCAGTTCTTTATTTACGTTGTAAACATTCTACTTTAAAAAAAACACGTCCAATTTAGATTTTAAGCTCTGCCCCGTGGGTTGTTCCTTCAATTTATGCTGTGGACATTACTCGGTATCGTTTCAACAACTGCGATTACCCTGTCTTCGTTCCAGCAATTAGGTACCAGCAATTTACTGATACCGATTTTGGTACCCAATTATCATAAGCGATAAAAACCGCACTGTTTAATTTCATAACGAGAAGTTTATTGAGGTTATATTGTGTGAAATAGGTAT
This sequence comes from Ostrinia furnacalis, assembly GCF_004193835.3. Taxonomy (NCBI): domain Eukaryota; kingdom Metazoa; phylum Arthropoda; class Insecta; order Lepidoptera; family Crambidae; genus Ostrinia; species Ostrinia furnacalis. The sequence continues at coordinate 658 of NW_021130604.1, forward strand.
TGGTGTTTTGGGGTTCCGTAGGTTTAAAAGCTCTTTACTAGCAAATTAAAAAAGGTCACTTTTGACACAGACTGACGTACTCTATAGATGTCAGTTTGAGTAATAAATATACTCATATCATGACTTTTGAAGGCTTTCCACGACAAAAACGATGCAGTGCAGGATCAAATTCCTCCCACGACTAGTCAGGTCGTCCGTCTATCGAGCATGGCGACACTACGGTTGCCGTCTTGCCTAAGATGGCTGCTCATTCGTTAGTTACATAATGTAGTTAAATAGTACTTCAGAATTAGTTTTGTGACGATGGATGATTATTACTCCTTTATGCAAAAGCTACTGGATGGATTTTGATGAAACATTTATCAATATCAATAAAAGCATAGTCGCGTTCTGAAGCTAGTATCATACAAAATATTTGCTATACCAAATCGATATAAATCCGAACCTGTAGGTACCTATTAAAGTATTACAGGGACTTATGGGATATCAAAGAGGATGTGATTTACTCGTGTACTACACCCGCTATCTGTCGATTAGCATTCCTTAATACACATAATACCGTTGATAAGATATTCACGTTATCAGTGGTCATTTATAAATTGCTGTTTTTATCTGTTTTCGATTGATTGAGGTTATGCTCCCTTTATACAAATATACGATTTTGGTATATGTAGAAAAAATATTTACCAGTATTTTGTCCAAATATCCCTGTTAATGCTGTCTACACACTAGGCCCAAGTCCTTAACCCTTCCGTTAGTTCGTTTCGGCCAAGAGACGTCCACTGCTGGACAAAGGCCTCCTCAAATATTTCCACAACGACTGGTCCTGCTATAATATTATGTGCTTGTGTTAGATCACCACAATGCACAGTGGCGGGGTAAGACCTTTTGATGTGGGCAAGACAGATTTCGCGAGGCGAGGATTTTATGAAATAATAAAAAAAAACGGGTCAATGATCTATTCATTGACAGTTTCTGATTTCTTGATTTAGTGATTATTTTTAAAGGAATATTGCGCCAAAGAATAATGTTCGTCACTTAAAACCGTGTTGTTGCTTAATTTTGAGTCTGATTAAGGCTGAATTTGTTTGGAAAAAAAAATATTTTTATTTTTAACTACATTGTTTAGCTATCAAGAATTTATATTTAATAGTCAATGTTTGCATTTATTGTCGTATTGTGATATTGTCATCTCCTTGTATACATTTTTTCAAAATTTTTGATGCTCGAGGCCCCTTGTACCGCGACGCCGTAGGCGCCCACGCCTTACGCCGCCACTGACAATGCATATTAGTCGACGGTGTTCGAATCACCTCTGTGTTCTCGTAGTAAGACCGCTTGCTTCAGACTCAAGGGTTCGATTCCCATTGGGGGCAGATTTGTTTTGTGGTAGGGCTTGTGTTCTGAGCCCGCCTAGCTAGCTGCCAGCATTTTATCTAGTCTGTCGCCATAATAACAATGTTAACAGCATTGTTGTGTTCCGGCAGTTGGCGTTAAGATAGCCAGTTGCTCTGTGTTGTATTGAGTATTTCGGGTGAAGCTCGCTACCACCTTCGGCTTTATCACTTTCCATCAGGTGAAATATAGGCCAAGAGCTTTCTCATTGAGGATTTATCATCATCGTCATCATTTCAGCTACAGGACGTCCACTTCTGAATATTGGCCTCCCCCAATAATTTCCACATCGCCCAGTTGGTAGCGGCCTGCATCCAGTGCCTTCCTGCTACCTTTATAAGGCCGTCGCCTTGTGGATGGTTTAACCCTTGTTCAGGATTTAAAAAAACAATATTAAAGTATACCTACCTATGTAT
>NW_021130606.1:0-563 GCF_004193835.3 Ostrinia furnacalis
AGAAGGTATGGGAGCATAGCGCCTAGAATGACGAAAGATTGTGAAGAGGCGAGACCGCGAGTTCAAAGTGCAGCGCACACCTGAAGTCGACGCGAAACGCGATGATGCAAATCTCGTCCATCTGCCACTATTCACTATAATTATGTTGGCGGCGTCCTCAGATACTCTCAATGTGCGAAGAGTTTGCCGCGAAGATCGGCTATGTAAGCTATCTTCGGGCGCACCAGCGCCGCCAAGACAGCTAAGTTGAACGAAGTGGTCACTATGACCAAAATCGGTCGAAAGAATCATCATTATCATGTCGGCCGTTTGGTGTAGTGGTTCAGAACGGACTACTATGCCGAGAGGTCCCGGGTTCGATTCCCGGCCGGGCAAAAATTGAAATGATGAATTTTAATTTCTGTGACGGGTCTGGGTGTTACTATGTATAATATGTATGTATTTAAAAAAAAAAAGTATATAAGTAGTATATCCGTTAAGCTAGCACCCATAACACAAGCATATTAATTGCTTACTTTGGGGCTAGATGGCGCTGTGTGAGATTGTCCAAAGATATTATTATT
>NW_021130607.1:0-669 GCF_004193835.3 Ostrinia furnacalis
ATCAATTATTTAACGTATCCTTCAGTAGACTATCCAACATGATAAGCGAGCGATCCGCGTAGCTCGATGGGTGCCCGTGCCACAGTAAACGTATATTGCATTATTGCGAGCCATAGTACAGTTGATGTTGCACGGAAAATATTCGCTAAAAATTCCACTTTCGTTTGTAATTTATTTTTTGGTGGATAATGCGTTTATGTAAGTCATAATATATCACCTAAATAAATATGGCGAGTATTGAAATCAACACCCTGTATTGTTAATACTCTTAAAAGGAGAAGGAACTTCAAGTAATATAGCCACACTAAAACTGAAAAAAGATCTCTGAAAATTTTGTCATCAACTAAAACTAATCTCATTCTATTCGACGCCAATACACGTGAATGCATGGAGACGGAATACATCCCATGAAGAAATTAATTCAAACTACTTTTTGAACTTTTTTACTGGAGTATTCAATACTTTTCCCGTTTTGCGGATAATTATTGGTAGAAACAGCTGTATGTTCAAAAAACATATCATCAAAAGCCTTCACTGTAGGTCAAAGGAGACTACTACTACTGACAATAGTTCTGGATAGTAATATTCCCTCTGCTTCAATGGCATCTGTATCAAGACCCTTTGGCCAGTCGCATGGCTTTCCGACGACTTTTAGAGAGCTATTGGCAC